>NC_057813.1:603746102-603753215 GCF_018294505.1 Triticum aestivum
ATCGCCCGCCGTCCCCGAGCCGCCGCCGGTCACCACCGCCTCTGCGCGCGCCTCGTGCCCGCCCCTCGTCGCCAGAGACAAGCCCCGGCCCCCCCGCGCGCCCTGCGCCAGTGCTCTTGCCGTCGCCTGAAGCTCCGCCATCGGTCGTTGCTGCTCCCCTCGATGGGATCTGGCCGGGTCCGACCCGACCCCACCGACCCCGACCCCGCTGTCGCCGGATCCGGCCTCCCCGGCCCCATCCCCGACTTCTCCGGCCGCCGGCGCCTCAGATCCGGTGATATCCGCCGCCGCATCGAATTCCGTGCAGCCCGAGGTTGACCCCCGAATATCCCACCAAGTCCCTCAGTTTTGCATATTCTGGTGCCTATTTTGCCATACCATATCTCCTAGCATAATGATCCGTTTTGCGTGCATTATATATCAAAGTGTTCGCCATAAGATGCTCTTCATTTCATTACATTATGCCATGTTTATTTGAGATCATATTGATGCACTAATCATCGTTGCAAGAGTGCTATATGATGTTAATCTACTGAAACTGTTATAACTTGGTGATTTGTCATTTTTGTTGCATTTGATGTGTGCATCCTATGAGCATGAGCTATACATGTGTTTTGTACTACATCATGCCCTCTTTAAAGTGGTGCCATCCTTGTATTTTTGTGGGTCTTGTAGTGAGTGCATCGAGCTCGTGAAGTAGGGTACTTGCTGTTTCTGTTTTGCTAGTCTGAATCTGTTACAACATGAGGCTATGTAAACCTACTGCTACCAGTCATTCTATGCATAATCTGGAGATGTTCACTAAGGATGTTTTGTTATACATGTCATGCTCTATCCATTCATGCCCCTGGTAGCATTTATAGCCTCCTGTAGCTAGTTGTAATCATGCTCCAATGTTGCTAAATAATGTTGTTGTCAGCCCGTTAACATTAAGTTCAGTTTTGCCATGTGTTTTGCTAGAGATCCATGTACCCTATGAACTTGTTCTTGCCATGCTTAGCTTCATAAATATGTCACCTTACTGTTGGTTCCTTGGCCGTGCCATGTATTGCTCTGTGGTGAGTGGTTCGAGCTCACCAACTTGCCTACTTATTGTTGTTCCTGCCATGTCTGAATCTGTCATATAACTTGCCATGTTTACATGGGTGCCATCATATTTTCTGTGCCCTTTTGGCTCATGGTTAGTAAGGGACTTTTGTTACATGAGAATAGTATATTCCTGCCATGCCTTTGTTTGCCATGTTAAGTTCCTGTAGCATGTTGTTTGATAGCTCTAAACATTGCAACCTGATGTTATTTCTGCTAATGACTGAAACTGTTATTATTTGCAATCTTGTCATGTCCTTTTAAGCATGTTCTAGTGACTTCTGGAGATAGCTCAGTGTTCATGTTTTGTCATGGTTTACCTGTACTTCATGATCATGCCTTTTGTTCGTATGTTGGGGTGCTGTAGCTTGTTGTTTTGATGCTTGTAAGATGCCTAGTTGCTGTTTTGGACAGTTTGTTGCTATAACTTGTATAGTGTGTTGCACCGTTGCTCCGTTTTGAGTGTGCTCCATATGAAACTTGCTTGATTTTAAATGTAGCTTCATATTATAATGTTGCATCCTTGTTTTGAGGTGTTTGCTTGATGTTTGAATGACTTTTTGCATTACTGCCATGTTTAACTTGTTTTCCTCATATCTTCTAGGTCGTAGCTCCGAATTAAATGAACTTTATATGTAACTTGACTAGAATCTCGTGTAGATCATCTTGGTGCATTTTAACTTGCTGTTTAACAACTTCAACTTAATGTTTGTTCAGATCTGGACAAATTCGAAATTTGCATATGAGGACTTACCGGAATTGTTATATGTTGTTTCCGGCCTCATTTAAACTTGTTTTGATGTGTTGCTCTTGTATGCATCATCTCTTGCCATGAGTAGCCTCATCTAGTTTTGTCATGCATCATACTTGATTAAGCATCATGTCATGTATATGTGTGGTGTGTTTACTATGTTGTGTGCTTCTTCTTGATAGTTCCTGTTTCGTTGCGATCGTGAGGATTCGTTCGTCTACGCTTGGTTTGTCTTCGTGGCTTCATCTTCTTCATGGACTCGTTCTTCTTCCTAGCGGGATTTCAGGCAAGATGACCGTCACCTTGGATCTCATTACTATCATTGCTATGCTAGTTGCTTCGATCTATCGTTATGCTGCGCTACCTATCTTTTGCTCTTCAGGCCTCCCAAATTGCCATGTCAGCCTCTAACCTTTTCACCCTTCCTAGCAAACCATTGCTTCGCTATGTGACTGCTTTGCTCAGCCAATCTTATAGCATTGTTAGTTGCAGGTGAAGTTGAAGATTGCCCCATGATGGACAGGATTATGTTGGGATATCACAATATCTCTTATTTAATTAATGCATCTATATACTTGGTAAAGGGTGGAAGACTCGGCCTTATGCCTAGTGTTTTGTTCCACTCTTGCCGCCCTAGTTTCTGTCATACCGGTGTTATGTTCCCGGATTTTGCGTTCCTTACGCGGTTGGGTGATTTATGGGACCCCCTTGACAGTTCGCTTTGAATAAAACTCCTCCAGCAAGGCCCATCCTTGGTTTTACCATTTGCCTCACCTAGCCCTTTTTCCCTTGGGTTTTTGGAGCCCGAGGGTCATCTTTATTTTAGCAGCCCGGGCAAATGCTTGTCTAAGTGTTGGTCCGAACCGAGTAGACTGCGGGGCCCCCTCGGGGAAACTCGAGGTCTGTTTTACTCGTAGGATGTCTCATCCGGTGTTGCCCTAAGAACGAGATATGTGCAGCTCCTATCGGGATTGTGGGCGCATCGGGTGGCTTTGCTGGTCTTGTTTTACCATTGTCGAAATGTCTTATAAACCGGGATTCCGAGACTGATCAGGTCTTCTTGGGAGAAGGAATATCCTTCGTTGATCGCGAGAGCTTATCATGGGCTAAGTTGGGACACCCCTGCAGGGTATAAACTTTCAAAAGCTATGCCCGCGGTTATGGGCAGATGGGAATTTGTTAATGTCCGGTTGTAGATAACTTGACACCAGATCCCAATTAAAACGCATCAACCACGTGTGTAGCCGTGATGGTCTCTTCTCGGCGGAGTCCGGGAAGTGAACACGGTTTTGGGTTATGTTTGACGTAAGTAGGAGTTCGGAATCACCTCTTGATCATTGCTAGCTTCACAACCGTTCCTTTTCTTCTCTCCTCGCTCTTATTTGCGTATGTTAGCCACCATATCATGCTTAGCCGCTGCTGCAACCTTACCACTTTACCCCTTCCTTTCCCTTTAAGCTTTGCTAGTCTTGATACCCATGGTAATGGGATTGCTGAGTCCTCGTGGCTCACAGATTACTACAACACTAGTTACAGATACATGTTATGCGATGATCATGACGCGAGAGCGATGTTTACTTGTTTTGGAGTTCTTCTTCTGCTTCTTCTTCGATCAGGGGATAGGTTCCAGGTCGGCAGCCTGGGCTAGCAGGGTGGATGTCGTTTGAGCTTCTGTTTGTGTTTCATCCATAGTCGGATGTTGATCTTATGTATGATGTGTTGTTGTATTCATGTGGCATTGTGTGCCTCTTGTATGTATCCCCATCTATTATGTAATGTTGATGTAATGATATCCACCTTGCAAAAGCATTTCAATATGCGGGTCTATCCTTGGTGGGACCTTCAAGTTCCTTTTGGATAGGGTCGCATATTGAGCGTGACAAGTTGGTATCAGAGCCTCGACCGACCATAGGAGCCCCCTTGATTGATCGTGTAGTTTGGACGATGTCGAGTCTAGAAGAAAATTGTTTTCGGAGTCTAGTTATATCGGAGAGTACGAATTCTTTTACTCCTCTGCCCCTTCGTCGCTCTGGTAAGGAATCTTGACGTAGGTGTTTTGAACTACTCCTCTTCCCTTTCAAATTTTCTTTAGGATCACGTGGTTAGTTTCGTGAGTTGTCCATCCTCTTTTGTCCGGTGCATTTCTCGTCAAGTTGTCTCGAGCCTCTTCATCTTTGCCAAGTTCAATCCTCAGTTGTTTTCTTTTCCCCACCCGTCCTCCCCTTTTTCTCCTCGGAGCCGGAGTCCGTAATCGAGTATCCATCCTACTCGTGCAAAGTCTTTGCTTTCTTTCCTCCATGATTTCAACCGATGTTTTCTCCTCAAGATATTTGTCGGTTTCCCCTTCCAAGTTTCCTTTGTTTTTTCCCGCCCTCCCACCCTTTCCTTCTCGGAGTTTGAGTCTCTTTCGACCATCGGCTTCATTCGCGCGGAACCTCTTCAGTCTTCCGTAAATTATCTCAATCGGTGAATTCTCGTCCCGTTTGACATTCTTCATCTCTTTTTCTTCACTTTGGACTCAATTCAAGTTTTTCGTGTTGATCATATCTTTTTCCTCGAAGTGCTTTCTTTGCTTGTTTGCCTCTTGTCATTTAATCGTTCTGGAGTGCAGAAGTCATCTCAGAAGATTCGTGTTTGCATTCAATTAATTCGAGGTTGTCACCTCATTCAAATATTTCAATTGTTCCGGTGCATCATCTATCTGTCCAAAAATCCTTTTCAACGGTGTTTTTTAGTGGGCCCTAACCCACAGGTCTTTTCCCAGGATCTTACCTGACTGTTCTAATTTCCCGAAGCTATTATCAAATTCTTTTCGGAGTTTGACGTAAGGATGAATTTCATCAGTCAGATCTTTTCCAAGATCGATTTCAAATTATTTCATTGTTGGCTCAACCTCTTCGCTTTTCACTCTCCCGGAGTATCTCAGTAATTTTGGTGGTATTTCTCGTTGTCATTTGAAGATCGAAGAAGAGTTCCTCTTAAATATTGTCCATTCTCTCAAAGATTCGTGGTTCTAGCTTCATATTATCCTCTCGAATTATTCCATTTGTCAGATATTTTTTTCTTACCCATCCGGAGTTTGTCAGAAGTCGTTTTCCCGTTTCTTTTCACCAAAGGCCATCGTTCCAGAAGAATTCTTCGCCCTCAGATTTCAGCTATCGTTATCCAATTATCCCGGTGCTTCGTTCAAGTGCTCTTTAATCACCTCATGATCTCTTTGTTCTTTTGCATCTAAATCCCCTCAGGCATATTTGATCGTCTACTTCTTCCCGGTGATTCTTTCTCTTTTCTTCGTTCATTTTCATTTCTTACGGTGGTTCGTTCAAGATTTATTTCCATTCTTTTCACATATATTCTTTCGTTCTTTTCAATCACACTGGTGGTTCATGAAGACTTTCTCAAGTTTTGTGCTATATTCCCATTAATCCTTTTCAACAAGAATATGTAGTATGCAAAATCCATTGCTTGTCATCAATTTAATTTGATGAAGGATAAGAATACAATAAATCTTATTCTTATTTCCTCGAAGTGAGTAATCCCTTACTTCAGAGTTTGTTCTTGATGAATAAATTCTAGTTCCAAGTGTTTTCATCTTTTCTTTTCCGGAGTTCTAATTTCCTCGGCCATTTCGTTGGAAACCCCATCTTAATCATCGCAAGGCTCATCTTATTCTTTCTTCCTTCATTTTATCTTGTCATACTTTTGTTACCAGAGTTCTTCACGGTGGCTCGTCATGATTTAATTCATTCCTCAAGTGTTCATCAAGATTCTTATCGAAGGAGCTCAAGTATCTTTCCTTCTTGCTTTTCTAAGTGCAATTAATTCTCCGTATTCTTTTGAAGTGGAGTTTTGCATTTCTTCGTTCTTCTCAGCTATCCAATCTTTTCCGTTTGTGGCCGGTTATCACCTTATGATCTTGAGATGTTACCTATAAGACCACAACAAGCTTATTTTTTCGTTGTTGATTTTCTCAACAACTCCATTTCAACCTTCCTTCTAAAGATGCTTTCAATTTCATTCGTGGCACAAGTTGTCATTTTCTTCTCCGTTCTTTTCATTCAACTCTTTCAATTCTTTCCGGAGGTTTTGTGTCATGTCTTCATCAAGTATCATTCCATCCTCTGAAGCTCGTGTTCTATTCCTCCATGTTTCAGCAGGAGTGCTGCCTAAATCCTTTCAGTCTTATTCGTTTCTTATCTCGTTCTAACCGGAGTGGTTTCATAGTCAATCTGATTCCGTGAGCTTTCGTTTCTCGACATTCTCGTCGTTCCTCTCTTCTTCCAGAGTGCTCTCGATTCTTTGCTTCTTCTCTTGAGTTCTTGTTTCACCTCATCCTTTTCCCCTTCCGTCTCGGTCCTAAGATCTCGGGACGAGATATCTTCTTAGTGGAGGAGAGTTGTAATGCCCTGGTTTCGATGCGCCAGGTGTCACCCAGTTATTCGCCGTCATTGCCATGTCATTTTCTTGCGTGTTGCATTTTATCATGTCATCATGTGCATCTCATTTTGCATATGTGTTTGTCTCATGCATCCGAGCATTTTCCCCGTTGTCCGTTTTGCAATCCAGCACTCCTATGCCCTCCGGCGTTCCCCTTTTGTCTCATGTTGTGAGCGGGTGTTAAACTTTATCGGAATGGACCGAGGTTTGCCAAGCGGCCTTGGTATAGCACCGGTAGACCGCATGTCAAGTTTCATGCCATTTGGAGGTCGTTTGATGCTCCAACGGTTAACCGGGTCACCGCAAAGGCCTCTTTTGTGTGCAGCCCAACACCCCTCCAAAGTGTCCCAATAACCCATCCAAACCCCCTCCATGCTCTCGGCCGTTCGATCACGATCGCGTGGCCGAAAACCGCTCCTCATTTGGAGTCTCCTAGCTCCCTCTACCTATATATATGTGCCCCTTCCCGAATTTTTCGCGCAGTCCAAACCCTAGCCAAACTCCTCCCCGCCGCCGGACATGTCCGCCTCCGCGCCGGACGTGTCCACCGCCGCCGCCACATCACTCCGACCAATCGGGTCACGCCACCTCACCCCAGCGGCCGCTCCCGGCCAACGGGAGCACGCCACGTCAGCCCCGCCGGCTTTCCTCTCTCTCTTCCCACCGCCGCGGCCCGCTCGGCCCACGGCCGGCCTGCCCCGGGCCGCAACCGGGCCCCACGAGCCTGCGCGCGCCGCCCGTCTTCCTTGCTGTCGATGAGCATTGCCACCGTCCTCTACTGCTGCTGCCCCGCTACCGCACCGACGCGGCCCCGTCGCCCGCGCCGCCGCCGGATCTGG
>NC_057813.1:603753764-603782926 GCF_018294505.1 Triticum aestivum
ACCCCGACCCCGCCGTTGCCGGATCCGGCCTCCCCCGCCCTGTCCCCGACTTCTCCGGTCGCCGGCGCCTCGGATCTGGCGAGATCCGCCGCCGCATCGACTTCCGTGCAGCCCGAGGTTGACCCCCGAATATCCCACCAAGTCCCTCAGTTTTGCATATTCTGGTGCCTATTTTTCCATGCCATATCTCCTAGCATATTGCTCCGTTTTGCGTGCATTATATATTCAAAATGTTCGACATGAGATGCTCTTCATTTCATTCCATTGTGCCATGTTCATTTGAGATCATCTTGATGCCCTAATCATCGTTGCATGAGTGCTATATGATTTTAATCTACCGAAACTGTTATAACTTGGTGATTTGTCATTTTTGTTGCATTTGATGTGTGCATCCTATGAGCATGAGCTCTACACGTGTTTTGTATTAAATCATGCCATATTTAAAGTGGTGTTATCCATGTATTTTTGTGGGTCTTTTAGTGAGTGCATCGAGCTCGTGAAGTAGGGTACTTGCTGTTTCTATTTTGCTAGTCTGAATGTGTTACAACATGATGCTATGTAAACCTGCTGCTACCAGTCATTCTATGCATAATCTGGAGATGTTCACTAAGTATGTTTTGTTATACATGTCATGCCCTATCCATTCATGCCCCTGGTTGCATTTATAGCCTCCTGTAGCTTGTTGTAATCATGCTCCAAAGTTGCTAAATAATGTTGCTGTCAGCCTGTTAACATTAAGTTCAGTTTTGCCATGTGTTTTGCTAGTGATCCATGCACCCTATGAACTTGTTCTTGCCATGCTTAGCTTCATAAATATGTCATCTTACTGTTGGTTGCCTTGACATGCCATGTATTTCTCTGTGGTGAGTGATTCAAGCTCACCAACTTGGCTACATATTGTTGTTCCTGCCATGTCTGAATCTGTCATATAACTTGCCATGTTTACATGGGTGCCATCATATTTTCTGTGCCCTTTTGGCTCTTGGTCAGTAAGGGACTTTTGTTATATAAGAATAGTATATTCCTGCCATGCCTTTGTTTGCCATGTTAACTTCCTGTAGCATGTTTTTTGATAGCTCTAAACATTGCAACCTGATGTTATTTCTGCTAATGTCTGAAACTGTTATTATTTGCAATCTTGCCATGTCCTTTTGAGCATATTCTAGTGATATCTGGAGATAGCTCAGTGTTCATGTTTTGTTATGCTTTAACTGTACTTCATGCTCATGCCTTTTTTTCTTATGTTGGGGTGCTGTAGCTTGTCGTTTTGATGATTGCAAGATGCCTAGTTGCTGTTTTGGACAGTTTGTTGCTATAACTTGTATAGAGTATGTGTTGCACCGTTGCTCCATTTTGAGTGTGCTCCATATGAAACTTTCTTGATTTTGCATGTAGCTTCATATTATCATGTTGCATCCTTGTTTTGAGGTGTTTGCTTGATGCTTGAATGACTTTTTGCATTAATGTCATGTTTAACTTGTTTTCTCATATCTTCTAGGCCTTAGCTCCGAATTAAATGAACTTTATATGTAACTTGACTAGAATCTCATGTAGATCATCTTGGTGCATTTTAACTTGCTGTTTAACAACTTCAACTTAATGTTTGTTCAGATCTGGACCAATTTCGAAATTTGCATATGAGGACTTACCGGAATTGTTATATGTTGTTTCCAGCCTCATTTAAACTTATTTTGATGTGTTGCTCTTGTATGCATCATCTCTTGCCATGAGTAGCCTCATATAGTTTTGTCATGCATCGTACTTGGTTGAGCATGTTGTCATGTATATGTGTGGTGTGTTTAATATGTTGTGTGCTTCTTCTCGATAGTTCATGTTTCGTTGCGATCGTGAGGATTCGTTCGTCTATGCTTGGTTCGTCTTCGTGGCTTCATCTTCTTCATGGACTCATTCTTCTTCCTAGCGGGATTTCAGGCAAGATGACCGTAACCTTGGATCTCATTACTATCATTGCTATGCTAGTTGCATCGATCTATCTCTATGCTGCACTACCTATCTTTTGCTCTTCAAGCCTCCCAAATTGCCATGTCAGCCTCTAACCTTTTCACCCTTCCTAGCAAACCATTGCTTGGCTATGTTACTACTTTGCTCAGTCCCTCTTATAGCGTTGTTAGTTGCAGGCGAAGTTGAAGATTGCCCCATGATGGACAGGATTATGTTGGGATATCACATCTCTTATTTAATTAATGCATCTATATCTAACATATAAAACCTCCTAGAGTACCCGTCGATCTGGAGGCATCGAGCGCGCACTGCGTTTCTTGACCGTGCGATCGAGTTATTCAGGCGGTAACAGTGTTTTTTTGGTCGCTGGCGTCTGGCCAGCCGTCCATTTTTTTCACGTCCGTGGCCACTTCAGGAGAGGATGACGGGTGGGGTCGTTAGACTGTGGGGGCCAGCAAGCAGAGGTTGGGTTTCTCTGTACGCTACGTGAAGGTTGGCGGAGCGTGGGCAGTTTCTGATTGGCTGGCAACCGCGTGAACCGTAGCCCCAATCCACAGCCCCCACGCCCCTCTCTCCCCCTCCCCAATCAACAGCACCCACGCTCCTCCCTCCTCCCTCCTCCCTCCCTCACCCGCCGCCACGCTCCCTCCCACCTTCTCCTCCTCCTTCGCCCTAGAAGCCCGCCCCCAACTGCTACTCCTCCACCGCCTCGCCTCTTCCTCCTCCTCACCTTTCAATCGCTCGCACGCAGGTCACCCCACAACAGGGGCGGTCAGGAAGGCTTCCCAGCCTGATGGAGGAGCACGCCCCCGCCGCAGGCTGCCTGTCCGGATCCGCGTCCGTCCCGACGCAGCCTGGCGGATCTTTCTCGGGAGGCAGTGAGAGTTGCAGGCGCAACGGTCGGCGTCCATGCGCTGCTCAACTGGGTCGTCGTGGCCAGGCTCGGTCATGGCTTCCTGGGCGCGTCAATGGTCGGCAACGCCTCCTGGTGGCTCATCAACGTGGCGCAGTTCGTGTACGTCGTCAGCGGCTCCTTCCCAAAGGCGTGGACGGGGTTCTCGCGCAAGGCGTTCGCCAGTCTCTGCGGGTTCGTCAGGCTCTCCCTTGTCTAATTAGTACCTACAGGCGCTCTGGTTCATACTTCCGTTGCTTCCTGGTGTATTTAGTATCTACAGACGAAATTCTTTCGTCACCCATCAACACTTCTGTTTTCTTCTGAGTAGGAGTGATTTTTGTGTTGCAGGCCATGGCCGAGCAAGAGGATTACGTTGCTGTGCACGACCTGGTCTTCTTTTTCTCCGCGTTGGACAGCACCAGCTGAGCTATAGGTTATTCGGATCTGCTGTATGAGGCAATAATGAATAAGAACAATATCAGCCTTTTAATGTGCAGGTTTATGACTGCATTACATATCTTGGTGGCTGGCTGTACATGCCATTTCAGTAGTTCAATTATGCATTACCTGCAATTAGTCAAGTGATTAGTTATTACCTATAGTGTCTGGACCTTATTTGGTTTGGTCAATTTAGTCATTCATCGTCCATTTTTCTAAATTTATTGGTATTTTTAATATGTCATTTGTGTCAGCGCACTAATGTCACATCTTGTAATTGTTTATCTACCAGGAAATCATATTATTAAGATGTCTCTGTTACTAATGGATAATGAGTAAAAACTTCATTTATGAATATTATATGCAAAAACGTCTTCCTTTGTGCTGCCCCTTTGTCTTAGAAATTCACAGGGAGGAAGCTCTAGGATAGAGTGTTTGACTTTTCTTTTCTGTTTTTTGTAGCATGATGTGATTAATTTCTCCTGCAGGTATGTCGTCATTCCTTCATTCACCATATGCAAATCCTGTTCTTCAATTTATTTTAATTTCCATGAGTGACCTGGCATTACTCTGATGCTATGCAAGCTTGGAGTGTAGAGTGAGTCAAATATGTAGTAGATGCACTAATTTGGTTCATTGCCTCGCTTCACCATTGTGTAGGTTCAAAACATTTTTCCCTTGTGCTGAATGTTTGCCACTGTTTTCCATTTTGCTCATTCTGATCTAACCAAACGGACCCCATCGATTTGAGGTTGTCATGCATGTAATGCTTGGATATGCCCTTATTTGGATCTAAATATATGATGGTTGCTTTTTTTTATCATTTTCATCTATATATTTCACTTGACTAGCCAGTTTCTATGTTTACTTCAGTAATGTGTAATTTGGTGTTCTTTTATATCTTCTGTACAGATGCTATTCAGTACAACCTTGATGTGCACCTTGACTTACATGGATAATCTTGTACGTAATTCCCTCTTTTATTGATGTGTGGTTTCATCTGTGTGATTAATTCCATCTCTTTTTACTTTTTCATGTTAGGTACTACATGTACTTTTTGTGATTTCAAGGGTAAATTACTAGCCAATTTTGGTACTAGCCAAATCAAAGATTTATGTCCTAAAAAAGATTTGCTCAGCTTCATGCAATTGAATTGTTATCGCATATTTACGAGCAAGCTCATATTTATATCTCCATGATCTCTTAACAGCGAGAAAAGGAAAGATAACGTGAACATCCAGTGAGCACTACTGATGCCATCATGGAAAACTCACTGCTCTTGTTTAATTTTGTTTATGTAGTCAACATTTTGATCAAAGGATTCTCACGTGTTAGAAAACTGTACTCACATAAATCTGAGTATTGGTCTATGGAACTGGAGGTAGTGAGTTTCAGTTCTTATGAATTAATGTTTCTTTATTTATTTAGAGCTTCTATTCAGATCATTGACGTTTGCATATCCCTGTTTGTAGTATCATTTTGTGTCTCATGTTATGACTGACATTTTTTTTCTCTACAACCTGTAAATTTCGGATTCAGTTTACTGATCTCTGAAAGTCATGTATAACTTGGCAGAAATGTTATCCCTACAAATTAGAACACCCTTATTCTTTATTTTGCAGCAACCATGTTGACAAGCTGGCATCTCTTTGTTCTATTCTATTGACTTCATGTGGCATTATGTATGAAGCACAAACCTTTCGACGCAAGGACCGTCATGGGATTTGGAGTGCTCAATGGCATCTTAATTGGACTTCTCAATCAGAGACTAGGTTTCAACTCTGTTGGTTTCCATCAGGTAAGCATTGTTCTCTTTTCTGTCTGAACTTACAGAAAATGAATAGTCAATTCTTTTTGGTGCTGGAGTTGCAACCGTGACTGAAATCCTAATTTCTAAAAATAAGGTTGAACCATGTATATATTTGTAGAGCAAGTCGAGCGCATTAGTTGGATCCAGCTTCTTGATATTGCAGAGGACTCGTCAAAAGGTTAGCACTTATTCTATAATGTGGATCACATAAAAAATAGAAATTTTAGTTTCTGAAAATAGATTGAACCATTTATATATTTTTGGATAACAATTTACCTCTAATGTCTACGTATAGAATAAGTGTCACTACAGCACAAGGATAACCTGTTTAATGATGAGATGATCTGTTTTCTACAGCTTGAATTGGCAAAAAAATTGTAATCAATATATGTCCCTACATCTTAACAAGTCATCCATTAATCACACATATCCTTTTTATGTGCTGGAGTTTTCTCTAGGTCACTGTACAAAATAGGCATCAATGCACTTTCAAACAGTACACTCACACTCATGATTCTATCTTCTTTAATACCTACTTTATGATTTTGACAGTTTATTACATATGTTCTGTGCAATTGTCAACTTCTATAATTCAAAGTTAATTGTATTTGTTGTGTTTTGGCTGCTCTAACAGATATACAGGGTTCTCGACTGGCTGGGAAGACTTGACAAGAGGCACATGTAAAATATATAATCTCTTGTGACTCTCAAGATATGTATCCAGAGGCAAGTCAGGTCTCGGAATGCTGACTGAATATTCCATGGCCTTTGTTTTTCTTGCTAGGTGGATTACTACTTCCTTGGATGTTTTCATGTTATTATTTCCTTGCTCCCCTTTGCAGGGAAGCATTCTCATCTTTCGTGTCACTTGCGTAAGATACAACATGCTAATGCTATCTTGGTTTGGTTTGCTCTTGCAGAAAATAAGTGAAATGTGCAGACCGACAACATGGACGGCAGGTCTTGCGGCTCTCAGCGCCCTCAACCCCCCACTGACCTCAATTTTGATCTCTCCTCTACTCTTCTGGTGAGTGGGAGCAGCATGTGGATATATTGAACTATATATTAGCTTTTGATTGGTTCCCATGAAGTACTTTGGAATTCATTATATAGTTGTGTCAGTGAAGATGTCGTAGATTTGTTAATATAGAGAACACAAAATTTTCATCTATATCTGTTGACCTTGTGTGCCATAGGTAAACATATTTTCCTATCTATTTCTATTCTTCAGCCTCTTTATATTTCAGGGTGGTGGTGAGAGCGGGTGTGAACCGGGAAAGGCGGCCATAGGAGATATATGATAGGAAAAGAATTGCTCTATGGCGCAAAGGGCGAGAGGGAGCCAACTATGATAGGAAAAGAGGATGCATGTAGGTAATCGCAGGGTGGATGCTTAATGTTGCTTATTCAGCAGGGGCTATCAACCTGTGATTATCTACATGGTATATCTAGCCCATCAAGGTCCTGCACATGGTATATATAGCCCATCAAGGTCCTCCATGGTATATCTTTCTACACCACTCTTTGGCGCCGCCCAGATCTGCAGCTCAGATTTCCTTGTCTTTGGCTGACCATCCCTTTCTTTTGCAAGGCCATCGACTTGCTTTCTGCTCGGGCAGGATTAGATGCAACCTCCTGTTTGTGATGCAGTGCCCCAAAGGTATCCTTCTCTCTGTCGCAATTCTAATTCTCCGCGATCGCCATCCACATATGCCTGCGATTACCTACTTTGTTTCTGCCCAAACAACATATCTATGTATGCTGGTGGAAGTGAGAGGGAAAAAGCTAGAGAGAAAGATAGCTATATAGCAAATGATAGGTTGTTAAATTCGGTTGCTACTCTCCTGTTTAATTAAATGTCCTATATAAGTAGTGTGATTGGTCTGTATGATACAAGGATGCTTTAAGGACTATTGATGTTGGATGAGTAGGGATCAAATTATGTGATGTTATTTCTCATTTTTTATGCCATGGTACTTTCTACATTTTTGTTTCCTACATCTCCAGTTCATTACCTTAGAGTTTTTGAATATGTGTTTGTGCCCACTTAAGTATCTCCCAGGTTCTTTCATATTTCCAGTTTGTTTAGCAGTAAAAGGGGTTCTAGCAATATGGGGATTATTGCTGTTGGCGGAAACATAGTGTTCAATATGTTTGGTCGTAATTAAAAAGAGGGGGACATTCTTACGATGTACTTATCAGTTTATTGGACGTAGTTATTTGTTTACTACATTACCCTATAATTCTTGATCCTTCTCCATACTAGAAATCCAAATATAGTCATGGCTGTTGCCAGCTGGGAACAAGGCAGTCATATAAGGGGAAAACTTTAGAAGTTAAGCGGCCATAATTTAGATCATATGTAGCTTGTTTTCTTGTTGTTTTATTGAATTAGAGATATTTAGTACTTTGACTGTTTAAAAATGCAGAGCAGATATTTAGTATTTTGAATTTTCAGCTACATTTAGTCATGAGTTGTGAGATGCATATGATTTTGGCATCCTTCATAACCATTCATGTGATTCATTAGGTTTGGTTTGTCGCTGCTGGTACTTTCCGGCCATTTGATTATGTGGTAGAGTGTGCTTCCGAACTGCGCGTGGGGCTGGGTGTTCTCGGCCAGACCTGGGCGTCCTTGCTATCTGATCCATCTACCAGTATACAAGCTCATTTCCGCTCTTTCATATATGCAGGCTCGGATGCAGGTGCAAGTCAACAATGCCAGTAGTGAGTCGAGAGAAGTGGAGAAGAGGGTCCCTCCAGGCTCCATACATGAATGGTGTATGTCGAATGTCTTGGGTAAACTTTTGCTTTTCCTTCATTTCTTTATCTTCGAGTCAACAATGCGAGTAGTGAGTCGAGAGAAGTGGAGAAGAGGGTCCCTCCAGGCTCCATACATGAATGGTGTATGTCGAATGTCTCGGGTAAACTTTTGCTTTTCCTTCATTTCTTCATCTTCAGTTGAAGAATCGTCCCTCCACTGTCATCTTGAAGGGTGGCATGCGGCAATGTCGGGGAAAGCAAGGAAGATGTTCTTGTACATCATCGAACATATAAACCCTGGTGGCCAAACTAAATGTTTTATATTCCTTTGGGAAACTTTTAAGGAAATCCTCCCAAACAAATCATTCAGGTTAGAAGGAACAACTTTCACATAGAAAGCACATTGTATCAAACTTCAGATAAGTCTTGATGCACCCTTCAGGCTGCATGATTAATGCCTGTAATTTACCTAAGCTATCAACAAATGGTTAGTTGCCGAGTTTACATGCAGTTATGAAAGTTAGAGCACATACATGCTTGATTTTACTTCCTTTAATACAGGGCATTCTATAATTACTAAGAACTAATTTGTTGAAGTGTGCCTCCCTATTTTGTCCAGATAACTACTTCAGGTTAGGCGGGAGAAATAAAAAGGGTAACCATAGATATATGGTCTAGCATCACGAGGTTCAGGTTCCTGTTATTGATCAACCATTGCTTTGCTCGACGTGGGTTATGCTTGATTATGTTCTTCTTTGTATTTTTGTTCATGGCCTACACCGGTGTTATCATCTATTTTGTTTCAAAATTTTCAATGGCTTATTTTCATGTCCCAATACCACTTGAAATACAACTAAGTACCTTCTGACAGGACAATAATGTATGTATTTACCTATGGTTATTGTTTCCTAAAAGAAACTTGATCATCTCACCTTGGTTTCCCCTGTATCTGACTTGGGACAGGTTTATGTGAGATTTGTTTTCCATTTTCTGTTTGTGTGGATGCTTAAGCTTAAGCTTTTGTTATTTGTTAGAGATTAAAGAAGACTGAAATATGGGCTCAAGCGATTGCTATGTCTGACCTACACAAGAATGCCAAGAAGTCCTCGGAGACGTAAGCCACGGCGCATGTTTCTGCCATGATTTCCTTCGGTTGGATTTTGTGGATTTAGGTTTTGAAAAATTATGGGCTGTGGATGCAGAATGAAGGACATGTACCTGCACTACAACGAGAGATCTGGGCTGCTTCTTTGTGGCTTTCAAACTTGAAGTGTTTGTTTGGAAGTTAGTTTAGTTTTTTGTTTTGGATTCACAGCTTCTCACATGTACCATCCTCTTAGACCTTTAGATTTCCAAAGAAACTAAATGAAGATATGGTGGTATGGTCTCAATAGTACAACTTAAATCGTTCCATGCTTTATATTTGCTATCAAATTTGCTCTTCAAGAATCATGTATCTACGTTAGATCCGGTGAGCTTTATATTTGCTCTGAAATTTGTTCTTGAAGAATCATGTATCTGTATTAGATCCGGTGAGAAAATGCATCTTACAAGCAGAGGATGCGGGAGTGTTGGCCACATTTGATTTTCGACTTGGGTGTCTAATATTCTCACAATACTTGGCTCCCTCTTGGCCTTTGCGCCATTGGCGCAACGAGTCTTCTAGTACTTGGTAAAGGGTGGAAGACATAGCCTTATGCCTGGTGCTTTGTTCCACTCTTTCCGCCCTAGTTTCCTCATACCGGTGTTATGTTCCTGGATTTTGCGTTCCTTACGCAGTTTGGTGATTTATGGGACCCCCTTGACAGTTTGCTTTGAATAAAACTCCTCCAGCAAGGTCCAACCTTGGTTTTACCATTTGCCTCACCTAGCCCTTTTTCCCTTGGGTTTCCGGAGCCCGAGGGTCATCTTTATTTTAGCCCCCCCGGGCCAATGCTTGTCTAAGTGTTGGTCAGAACCGAGTAGACTGCGGGGCTCCCTCGGGGAAACTCGAGGTCTGGTTTTACTCGTAGGATGTCTCATTCGGTGTTGCCCTGAGAACGAGATATGTGCAGCTCCTATCGGGATTGTCGGCGCATCGGGCAGCTTTGCTGGTCTTGTTTTACCATTGTCGAAATGTCTTGTAAACCGGGATTCCGAGACTGATCGGTTCTTCCTGGGAGAAGGAATATCCTTCGTTGATCGTGAGAGCTTATCATGGGCTAAGTTGGGACACCCCTGCAGGGTATAATCTTTCGAAAGCCGTGCCAACGGTTATGGGCAGATGGGAATTTGTTAATGTCCGGTTATAGATAACTTGACACCAGATCTGAATTAAAACGCATCAACCGCGTGTGTAGCCGTGATGGTCTCTTCTTGGCAGAGTCCGGGAAGTGAAAACGGTTTTGGGTTATGTTTGACGTAAGTAGGAGTTCAGGATCACCTCTTGATCATTGCTAGCTTCACGACCGTTCCTTTGCTTCTCTCCTCGCTCTTATTTCCGTATGTTAGCCACCATATCATGCTTAGCCGCTTCTGCAACCTCATCACTTTACCCCTTCCTTTCCCTTTAAGCTTTGCTAGTCTTGATATCCATGGTAATGGGATTGCTGAGTCCTCATGGCTCACAAATTACTACAACACCAGTTGTAGGTACAGGTTATGTGATGATTATGACGCGAGAGCGATGTTTACTTGTTTTGGAGTTCTTCTTCTGCTTCTTCTTCGATCAGGGGATAGGTTCCAGGTCGGCAGCCTGGGCTAGCAGGGTGGATGTCGTTTGAGCTTCTGTTTGTGTTTCATCCATAGACGGATGTTGATCTTATGTATGATGTGTTGTTGTATTCATGTGGCATTGTGTGCCTCTTGTATGTATCCCCATCTATTATGTAATGTTGATGTAATGATATCCACCTTGCAAAAGCGTTTCAATATGCGGGTCTATCCTTGGTGGGACCTTCGAGTTCGTTTTGGATAGGGTCACATATTGCGCGTGACACTACAGTCATGGGACGAGAGAAGGATCTAAAGGACGAAGGGAGGAAGAAGCCCGCCGTGATCCAGGTTTGCGTGCATGACTTATGCTTGGTCTACCACATATGCCATGCCACGTTGAGTGCCAGGATTTTAAGGACTTCCTTGAGAGCAACCTAGTCAAATTCGTTACTGTAGACTTTGGTAACGACAAAGAAGTCCTGCGTCAGATAGGCCTCGTTGTAGGCAACACCTTCGACCTCCAAAAGAATCGGCTGGTGTCCTCTCGTCAGCCTTCAATGCTGACCCTGGTAGGAGCCATGGTTCATCCTTCGTACGGTAAAATGGAGAAACCTCCATACATGTTTCATCGTCATGCATGGCAGCGGAATGTGCTAGATATAGACCACATCCAGTACGCTGCAATGGATGGCTGCCTTTGTTTCAATATCTTCAAGGGTTGAATGAAGAGCAACAGCCAAGTTGGCGGTTCAAGCAAAGAAGTATCGGCCAAGAGGAAGAGGGACAAGGACGAAGTCGAGGACGTGGACGAGGACTTCGAGTAAGGTGGAAGTGTCGTTGCTCATGGTGGTTCTAATGCAGTGTCTACCAGAATAGTTGCATAGTTTAATTTCAGGTGTGCTTAATTTAATTTGAGGGGTGTGTTGTGCTGAGCCCACAGCAGAACTATGTTATGTTTCTTCTTGTTACTTTAACTCTTTAGTAAGTACATACTAGTTTTTCTTACATTTCATCTTTTAGTTCGTATAGTACTACCACTCATTTATTCACATTATATACGTACAATATATATGGCCAACATCATATAGCCAACCGTTTAGTTGTCAAAGAATTTCATGGTGCTTAGTTTTGTCAAAGAATTCCAGGGTGCTTAGTTTTATTTGAGGGGTGGGTTGTGTTGGACACCATTATTGTGACTAGCCTTTTTAATAGTACTATATGCATAATTTGGCGACGAGCGCTCTCTATATGTAGCACCTTTTTTTTAATTTCAAGTTTTGCTCCATGGCGCAATCCATTGATACTACTGCTGTACAAAAGTATACATTTTTTAAAAGGCTAGAGGGCAGGGCAGTGTAGCTTGGTCGGTTTCACGAGAGGCGATGGACTTTGTGATTTGACGGCTCATTACTGCTAGAAGGTGGGGCCTTGTGATTTGACTGCTCGTATAAATGCGCCGACGACCTGATCGAGGAGGAGCAAAGAACCGTGCGGTATACTCAAGTTTTCCACTGGAGTAGTACTGCGACGGAGGAGCACGAAACACGGCAGCCCAGCGCCATATGGCAATAAAAAATGATCTAATTTGCTAGTCATCTCATTGTTAGCATTGTTCTATTCATTCTCTCAAAAAACAAAAACCATTGTTCTATTCATGCCTCACAGAGAACGTGACACGTGCGGCGAAACACCCGAAGCAAAAGATGAAACACAACAGCAAAAGAAGAAGGAAGATTATCACCCCAAATGATCTAATTCGCCACGTAGTCGTAACTGCTTCTTCATCGCCTCCACGACCTCCATCTCCTTGCGCGTCTCCTCCGCCATCTTCTTCATTCTGTCCATGATGCGGGATTTCGCGACGCAAGCCTTCATCATCTGTTCCACGGCCGCATTACGTACCTTGACAGCAGCCGGGTGCTCGATGCGGAGCTTCGCCAACTCCTCCTTCTGTTCCATGACGAGGGCCTATAGCATCTTCATCGAGGAACTACTATTCTCATGCAGCTTCTTCCAGCCGGCGTTCTTCTCCTTCAACAGGTGGATCTCGTGGCAGAGCTTCGCCTTGTCCTCCTGAAGTCACAGGATTTTGCCGGTCACCTTCTTCTCCGAGGCAATGCTCTTCTTCAGCAGCATCACAAAGCCGGCGGTCAACTCCCCCTGCTGATTGAGCTCAGCGGGCATGTCGTCGAGGCTCTCCTTCAGCAACTCCGTCAAGCCTTGGATGAACTCCTTCTTCTTATTGAGGTGCTTATTGAGCTGATCGGGCATGCCGTCGAGGGATAACGACTCCACCTCTGCCGGCTCGGCATGTTCGCCTCCGCGGCTAGGGCGCTCCTGGGAGCCATCGCCTGCCCGTGAGAGATCTTTCGAGGTCTCTGTGTGGCGGCGAGCCCTCTTTTTTTCCGCAGCCTTGGTTGCCGCTCCCTTGTTACGAGTAGTTCTCGACCTAGATCTCTGCTCACCGGCCATGGCAACAACGGACGAAGAAGAAGCACTTATGAGGAGGAAAGCTAGAGTAATTTTCGGTTAGGTAGTTCCCCTTTTTATAACCTAAGTACTAGCACTAGTAGTACTAATACCTGCATAGTGGGAACACGTTCAGGTTTGGTACATAGTACTAGTAGGTGTGAGCAGGCTTTCGAATGTGATGGGAACAAGGTAAAGATTAATTGATGGTTTTGGTTTCGAGGCCCGAAACGGCTCCCGATGAGTTTAGTGGAACATAAATTTCAAGTAGACTACACTGCTCAAATGCGTAAGTATTATGTTAGACTAGCCACAGTGGGAGTAACTTCAACAGTAACATCGAGCCCAACTCACCAAATTTGCTTATGTGGCAATGAGTTAATGAGGAGAGAGGTAGTTACAGTAACTTAGCTAGTTACTATAACATCACATGTCCCAATGCAATATGAGTCTATAACCTAATAAATGAAGCTTTGCATGTTACCACACTTATGTTACTACCCACTATGAAGCTAGTAACATAGTCTAGGGATTTGTGTATATTACTAGTGCATGTTACCATGCATTGTGGCTAGTCTTACTGTCAAAAATTGGCACAAAATACAAAGGAGACCAATGGAAGTACTACTAGCAACCCACGATTTAACTACTCGCATGCGCGCAATGGAGTAATAATGTCTTTCTTCCGCCCTCACGTCCACTCAATTTGCATGCACTGTATTAATTGACCATCAATGAAGTGAACGACTTTACACGCGTCAAATTATCACATGGGGTGGATCTTGGTACAAAATTATGTCCTCCCGTGTACCCGCATGTGCATGCGAGGGAATGAGTGCGTGCGTGGCGTGCGTGCACATCTTCGCTTCATGCATGTACCGCCAATATGGCTCAGGGAGGACGAGTGCATTCTTCTGGAACCAGCAGCACGTCACTATGATCAATCCACGTAAGGAGGTCGCGACAACGCCTCCACATGTGCCACGTGGCTTCATGAACTGTAAGAAAGACATTGTGCAGCGTGCCATTGGTATTATAATTTACGTGTTTTGCACATACTCGAAGTACTAGTAATTTACACGTGCATTGCACGCATCAGATTTCGCAACCAAATTATGAATAAATACCACACTATAGCATGTAAGCTCTTAGTCATATATGCGTGATGTAGCCCTTCATTTAATTCTTATAGTTCATCTAATTCAAAATCAAATTAGTTTTTATAAAAAAGCTAAGAACGCGTGAATAGGAAAAACATGGGATTATAGTATTGAATCCTACAGGATTGTACGAGTGTTTGATTGTGCATAGAAAAAACACAGAATTCTTTCAAAGAGGTTTGAATGGATGGGATGTTTCCTATGAAATCTAGTGCAAATGAATCATATGGAAAAATTGTTATGGTTTACAATCCTACGAATCAAACAACCAAGATAGGAAAAATTCCTAATGATTAGAATCCTCCAAAATTCCTTTGACAATCCTTTGAATCAAAGAAGCCCTTAATCTATTTTATGATTCATGGAATTGTGCATTGTAAAGCATAAAGTAAAAACAAATAATGGCAATTCAACTAGAAAAAAAGTTTGGGCAGTTATGATACGGAAGATTCTAGAACAAAAGAGAACCATTGTTGTTTTGAGGTTTGTGCATTATGCTTAAGTTCAACCATGGAGCCTGCTAGATTGTACATGTGATAAAATCTGGTGGGGGGCTAGAAGATGGTGCGAGGGGCCGAGTGGAGGGAGACTATTAAGGAATGCACACGTGCGAGATCGATATTTAGAGAGAGGGGGCAAACACGTAAGCTGTTGCACGCAGTGGCGGAGCCATGAAAAATAAATGAGCTAGGGGGCCAAGCATTGCTAATCCTTTACGAGGAGGGTCAATTCATGAAATTAAACCTTTTTTAGCAGCAATTGTCTAATGATCACATTCATATTAACCTCGATATATAGTGATGTTAGGGGGGGGCAGGGCCCTTACTGCCCCCTGTCTTCGCCTTTGTGCACGCATCTGAGAGATGAAGCGGAAGGCATGGATGATGAGAGGGGGACGCTTGATATATAATTAATGTGGGTGTATTGGCTATTTATGTTAATCCTATATAGAGAGGTTGAATTGATCGATGTGGACGTGGGAGAGGTATCGATTGATCGATGTGGACGTGGGAAAGAGGGTGAGACCTCACTGGATATATCAATTGATCGGTTTGTGTGGAAAACTATGAAAGACCTAGCTATATACACACATACATAGAGGAACATCGATCATTGCGCATGCACGCGTGAGTGATAAAGAATGCCCGGTATGAGGGAGAGGGGGATGTGTGTGGGTGTGTGCCTTCATGGGAGACCAACCTGAAGAAAAAGATTGCATGCGTGCGATAGATAATGCCGACTGGTAGTGTGTGTGCATGCATGCACGAGAGAAAATTAGTGGTACAATTATAAAGAGAAGACTACTGTGTGGGTGTAAAAGAATAGGTGAGGTCATAATCAATGTAAAGTTACAAATAGTTGAATAAGAGATCCTGCTGTTTGAAACCCATGCATGCATGAATATAACGGAGATCTGCACGGTGTGCTTTGGAAACGAGCATGTTGTAATGTATACACATTGAACAAGGGCAGACATCATTTGCCCATGTCGCCTCCGTGCATGTAATTGGAGATGATGGGCGGCTTTCACATCACATATCTATATCTATACCCCTATATATATATTATATTATATATTTTTTTATATTGTGAGAGGCTAACTTTAACTTTGAAAGATGGTTGTTGGATGAGGCGAATCCGAAGGTCCAAAGAAGGCAAATTTTAGCACTATTGGCTGTTGGATATCATCTAGATTCCACCAGATTTCACCACATGTATAATCTAGAAGACTCCATGGTTGAACCTAAGCATAATGCACAAACATCAAAACACAAGCACTTCTTATTTGTTCTAGAATCTTCCGTATCATAATTGCCCAAATGTTTTTCTACATGATTTGCCATTATTTGTTTTTACTTTATATCTTATAACGCACAATTCCATGAATCTTAAAATAGATTAGCTTTCTTATAAAAACTAGATGATTTCGAATGAAATGAACTATAAGAATTAAACGAACATCTACATCATGCATATATGACTCAAAGCTTGCATGCTATAATGTGGTATTTATTCATAATTTGGTTGCCAAATCTCATGCGTGCAATGCACGTGTACCTTACTCTAGTCTAAATGGTGTTTGTGTGTGTGTTGTGCGTGTTGAGGTGCAAATTGTCTTTTTTTTGGTACACGTTAAGCTTGTTCTTCCGAAATTTCAAGCCGCGCCTTGTTATGACGAAAATTGAAGCTAGCTTCTCTGTCTATCGTGCTACGAAACTCCCGCCTCTTCAACCTGCACCTTGTTAGCCCGAAATATTTAAGATATATCTTTGTCTCGTTGTGCTCCGATAACTCCCTCCATCTCAACCCGCACCTTGCTATTCCAAAATTACAACGCGTGCGAAAACTCCCACCTCCTGTGAAATCCCGACACGTGAAATTCCCGTGGTACCCCTGAACCGAAAGAACCGCCTCAAATCGGTGGGGGGTACTTTCATAACTTACCCCACATTTCGGACAAGCGCATCTCTAAGCCATGGTTCCCCACTGCCATCCCATCCGCCCACCCATTCATACGCCGAGGCCGCGAAAACCCGCAACGAAACCCCACACCTTGCTCCGTCCGCCACCCAGCCGGAGCTTCTTCCCCGACGACGTCGTCCACAGCAACACCTCGACGTCCCTCATCGACCGTACTGGATGAGGATCCGTCGTCGATCTCATCGTCCTGCCGGTTCAGCCACCCCGTCCTCCACCTCCAAGGAGCTGCCCCGGTGTTCCCCTCGTCTTTCGCGCCACCTCCATTCCCACACCGTCGTCTTCACCTGCACCACCGGAAGAGCATCATCATCACCGTTTCCTCGGATGAAGCTGCGTCCTAATCGGTGCCACCAAAGAGGTTGTACACTAATTGCCGCATTTTCTTCTTGATTCGATCTCACGGTGCTGCCGGCGCTCGGTCCCGAGCCGACACGCCGCGGCTCCATCCACGGCGGTGTCGCCGGCCACTTCCTCCATGGCGTCACTCGCTCGGCGGCGACGTCCACATCAGTAGGAGCTGCTGCTGCTTTAGCTCTCACTTGCTCTGCTGCTCTGCTCTTGCTCTTGGCCCCCTGCCTGGTCTGCTCTTGCTATTGCTCTTGCTCACGCTGCTACTCTCACTCTTGCTCTTGCTTGCGATGCTGCTCCGATTTGGCTACACTTTAGTCGACTGAATCGACTTTTGGGTTAGTCGATTTCCAAGGGGTGGGCTCACCGGGGTGAAGGAAGAACCATCCGCAGCGGGGAGGGGGGCTCGCCGGAGAGGTACCCCACTATCTATCTTAGGGTTCAGGATGGGGGCGGTGGTCACCGGTGGTGGCTGGGCGGTGGCGTGGGGATTGCCGGAGAAAAAGCTTGGCATGGAGGGGCCTAGAGGGATGGCCGGGGCGGCGGCGGACCGGCGGTGGGGAGTGTTTTCGGGGCGGGCGGGGCGGCGCACCGCCGGCCGCGGGCGGCGGGGGGCTGCTGTTTGTGCGGTGGTGGCTAGCGGCTTAGGGGGGTGGAGGTTGAAGATGAACCGCATGCCCTTGATTTTGTATCCAATGGCTGCAAAATCCACCGACGTGTAGCCTCACCTTGCTAGTGCGTTCAGTTTCGACAGCAAAATTCAGTTTCGACAGCAAAATTCAGTTTCGACAGTTAGGTTCAGTTTCGACAGTTAGGTTCAGTTTCGATAGTTAAGTTCAGAGATGAGCGGCTGATGTATTTTACATCTAGCACTTCATGGTTATGTATTTTACATCATGTATTGGAGATGCTATTAGAATTCCACTCAAGTTAACGTTGTTCGTTGTCTCTCTTGTCCTACTTCAGCCTCGGCGTCGTACAACTCACCGGAGCTGCTCCAACGACGAAACCCTCCATCGCAGTGGAGTAGTACCTCGGGCTCCATCTCCAGATGCCTAAGATCTTCTTCCCCTCCTCCGACAGCAAATTCAGCTGGAGCATCCTTACCGGCCAACCCAATCATGCTGAGATCGACATGGCATCTTTTTTTTACTCTACATGTTATATATATTGTCCACTGAGCACTCGTAGTAACGGGAACTGCGATTATTTTATCCTACTATATGACAAGCAGTGAGGTACCAGGCAACTTAGCTATTCGTGATGGACTCTCTTGAATGCCATCATTATTTATCTCTACGCGTTTGAGTTGTGCATTTGTCGATGGGCCTGGGAGTTGAGGTAGTATGGCAGTGGCCTGGGTCCAAAGTAATAGAAGTAGCACAAAAACATTTTTTTAGTGTAGGATTTTCCTTGCTCAAGCCTGCCTACTAGAATCGCCAGTGCTTGAAAGGAAAAGAGAATGAAAAACATAGGAATTGGAAAGTTTCCTATGGTACTACTTTTTATGAATTTGGTGCAAAGGAATGGAGCAAAGGAAAACTGTAGGATTTGTTCCTTTAGTGTCTCCTTGAAAGAAAACTGTAGGAATTCTAATTTCCACTTCTCCTCCTTTTCATATTCCTATTCATCAAGCACAAGACTAAGAGATAGTCGCATAATAGCATTATAACCATACATTTTCTTGTGGTTTGACTTAATCTCAACATGCTTTTTTCCATCCCGTGATCTTCCAATTGTTGTGAATCAAACACCCAGATTGGCAGAAATCCTGTGTTTTTAAATTCTCTATTTTGCACGTGCATTCCTATCCTATTCCTGTCTATTTCCTATCCCTGCATTGTTAGAATCCTAAAATTCAAACAAGCCCTTACTCAATTACTTCTGTTACAGATATGTGTCAAAGAAAACCTTGTGTGGTTTGTCCTGCTCCCGCGGCACTGTGTTCCACCCCAGCTCAGCTGCTCCAACTACGGAAGGGTTCACCATAGCAGGGATCCTCTCTCCAGACTGTGTTTCGCCGCCTCAGATCTTCTTCCCCGCCGCCGGCAGCCACGACAACTGCATTACCATCATCAACTGAGCAGATGACCTTGAGGACTACACGGGTCCGCAAGAGAGGTCGCACTCTTCCATGTCTGCTTACGTTATGCGTCGCTTAATATGATGACATGCTACATTATCATCGTGTTCACCTATTAGACTCCGAGTCAGGTCCAAACTAGTGCTGAAACTTGAGTTTTTAAATGGTTGTGGGGTACATATTGGGGCAGCAATCAGTACTATCTGTCTACTATCTGGTTAATCTCCGGTGTCTACTATGAGTTTCATGTTGGGTGCAAACAAACAATAAAGGAGCCATTATCTGTATTTTTTAACTAAAGCTATTATCTGCCTGCTATCATTGGTTTTGGGTCTATCCATAGTTTGCTACCATCAGTCTGGATTTGTGCATGCACTCCTTACATAATCTCACTATGTTTTATTCCTATGCATGCCAGTTATTGTACACAATGGAACTGATCATGTAGAGAAAAAGAGATGAGCCTTGCGTGGCAATAAAATTTCATGCAGACGTCATTCCATGGTGGGCGGAAAGGCAGCCCCCCTCCACCCATTTAGGATCGTAATCCAGAGGAAGATAACTGTTCTGAGGGGGATTCAGAAGGAGAAGACCACTCCTATTTACCCCATGAGGTCTTCGCTCCAACTTGGCATGCTGATGTTGGTAATATCATGCATATGGTGCCTTGCATTGCTTACTGTATACATTAAAGATGTCATCTGCTTAGTTTAGACATGCTTTGTGTCAATGCCATCTGTTTTGTTTCTTTATCGTATATGTGAATCATGCAATGCCATCTTGTCTAGCCAGGCATCATATATGTGAATTTTGCAATGCCACCCTGGTTAGCCAGTCATCTTATATGTGAATTATATCATGCCATCATTTTTTATTATGTGTTAAATTTGTCAACAAGTTTAGTACATTCAAATACTCTTCCTGTGCATCAGCCATTCGACACGGTCATGGAAAAATCTAGAGTGGAAACAAGGTCTTCAGAGCAGACAATGCTATCTGACAAAGTGCATGTCTTGCTGGTTACCGATAGCTCCTCAGAGGAGGATTCAGACATAGATTACCAGTCATATTTCCCCCCTGAGGTGCGTGCCCTAAATTGGCAGGGTTATGTTACTCATATCGTGCGTATGGTATCTTGCATTGCTATGTCATTTGCTTAGTTTAGACATGCTTTGTGTGAATGCCACCTGTTTAGTGTCTAATTACCATATATGTGAATTATGCAATGCCATCTTGTTGCAAGACATTATATATGTGAATTATGCAATGTTATCTTGTTGCAAGGCATTATGTATGTGAATTATGCAATGCCATGCTATTTAGGAAAGCGTCATATATGTGAATTATATCATGCCGTCCTTTTTTGTATTTCTCATTACTTTTGTCGACAATGTTTGTATATTCAACTGCTCTTCCTGTGCATCAGCCATTTGAATTGGTGATGGAGAAATCTGGAGTGAAAACAAGGTCTTCAGAGCAGACAATGTTACCTGTTGAAGCAGATATCTTGCTGGTTACAGATAGCTCTTCAGAGGAGGATTCAGAGGCAGATGACCAGTCCTATTATCCCCCTGAGGTGTATGCTCAAACTTGGCAGGGTTATATTACTCATATAATGCATATGTTGTATTGCAATGCTTATTTTTTACATCATATACACAGTATTGAATGCCATCTCCTTAGTTGACACATCATATATGCAATTGCCCTCTGCTCACTTCCTTAGTATAGAAATCATATATTTGAATTATGTCATGCCATGATGTTTACATAGACAACATGTATCTGAATTATGGCATGCCAACCAATTTTCTAAAGACATAATATAGTTATATCATTTCATCCTGTTTACATAGTCATCATATTTTAAATAATGTCATTCTATCCGTGAATTATATCATGCCATCATGCTTCCATCGACGGCATGTTTGTGATTTATGGCATGCCAACCACTTTAATAGACACATCGTATAGTTATATCATGTCATCTTGTTTACATAGTCATCATATTTTGAAGTATGTCATTCTATCCTGTTTAGTTAGCCATCATACATGTGAAATTGTGTCATGCTATCCTGTTTAATTAGCCATCATATATGTGAAATTATGTCCTGCTATTCTGTTTGCTTAGACAACATAAATGTGAATTATTTCATGCCCTGTTTTCTTCCCTACTATCCATTGCACCTGTCTATCTTACAATGTCTATACATTCAATTACTTTTCTTGTTTATCAGCCATTTCAAGTGGAGGGAGTGATGGCAGTATCTGTTGGAGTAAAAACACGGTCTTCAGAAAAGATCGTGCTACCTGTCGATGCAGATAGAACCACGGTTGTACTTGCCCAAGAATCAGCCCCACCACACATAACCCACACTCATGCAGATTGTACCCCTACCCAGTTGGACAGAGAACCAGCTACACCCCTTCTAACCCCAACCCCAACAGATAGACACCCAGTTCCCGTTGACACAACACCGTCTCCACCACAAAGCACTCAAACACGAGCAATTAGTAAGGCAACTGCAGTGCCCAAATCACGAGGACCACCACTCCGAACCCGAAGTCAACGCTTAAAGCAGAAGAAGAATTGTTCTCAGGTTAGGTTCCGTAGCTATGGTTCATACTACTTTGCTCTTGCATCACTGTATTTACTTATACCAACCAATTTCAACTTTGAAGGATGCAATTGAAACTCCAATGGCGCAATAGGTATGTTTTAAACCTGTTTCTTCAACGTGTTTGGCTATTTGCTATTGTAACTTGCTCTATGTTGATTTCAGTTTCAATTGAATAAACAGTTATGTTCTCATGCCATGCACATTACAAGTGTTGTTATTGTTGTGTAGTTTCCCACACTTATTTTCTGTCTATGCTGCTTTGTCTTAAATAGATATGATTCAAACTATATCTATCTTGATTTGGCAACATAAACTAGAATGATATAGACCATACAGTGACCATACTACATAGATATATGTTTGTTTCATGCTATTATCCTGTCCACCTTACTACTGAACTGGTTTACCAAAATGAGTTCCATATACTACATTGTAAACCTGAGATGTGTTTGTTTGTTTCCCTTTTAGAACGCGGATAAAATATTAGAGAAGAGTACCCTGTTATGCAATGGTAAAGGAAGTAATGCAGATAAGGTTCAAGATAGTGAGACATCCCTATTGGTCTCCAAGAAAGCTGATAAAAACTATATTGAGGACACTGAGACAACCCCAAAGTCCTATCTTGATGTAGTGTTCGAGTTACTGGCTACCACTGCTGGCACCAGCTCTTCGAACTCGTTGCTTGAATCAGTTCGGCTTCAACTTCAAGTTGAAAGACATCGATCATATGTTATGCGACAGGAAGCCGAAGGACTGAGGAAGTCCCTGCAGAATTCAGATGCATACTTTCTTGTGCAACAGCAGGCGCTGGAGGACTTAAGCGCCAAACAAGAGAAAGTTAATAAGCTTCATAAGCATCTTGCCAGCATTATGGGTACCAAGGATATTGTTTCTTGAGCTCTTCTGAAGTGGTTTTAGTTCTGGACTTGTTTTGCTGTGGCGTTTATATGCTGCTGTGTTCCCTATATTTGCATTGGTGGCGAACTTTGATGCCCGGTGGATGTAATATGTGTAATAGCCGTGATAGCCTAGTGTAAGTTGCTTGCTTATTTATTTCCTTGTTGTCTTGTTTATTTGTTTGCTTGTAGTTAGTGCAGTTCTTTTTCTGCGGTTTGCTAGTGGCTGCAACAACCTATTTTTTAAAACTAGGCCATAATAACCATGGGCTAATATTTACTGTAGTGACAGCGCATCTATGGGCCGTAGAAACAGTGGGCCTTCTATGGGCCGTATAAATAGTGGACCTTCCACGGGCCGTAGAAACAATGGGCCTTCTACGGGCCGCAGAAACAATGGGCCTTCTACGGGCCGTATCATCAATGGGCCTTATACGGGCAGTGATCGATTGGCCAAACATGGGCCAATAGCAGGCCGCATTATGGTCGTAAACGGGCTAGAGTTGGAATCGTCCGTTCATGGGCCAACCATAACGAGCCATCGTTAATAGGCCGTATTTCATGGCGCTATGAAAATGGCCCAACGTGTTAACGGACCACAAACGGGCCGACTGTAACCACGGGCTGAATTTGGCCCATAAGTAGAAAATGACAGTAACGGGCCGTAAGTAAACGAATGCTGGAAATGAGCCCAAGAATAAATGGGCTCTGAGAAGGCCGAAAGATAACATGGGCTGGAAACGGCCCAACGGAATAACGGGCCCTTAATGGGTATAAAGTGATACATTGTTCATTACGGGCCAGTTTCACCACGGGCCGTTAATGGGTATAAAGTAATACACTGTTCATTACGGGCCAGTTTGACCACGGGCCGTTAATAGGCCAAGATTTACATAGGGCCTCATATGGGCCGAAAGACGTGATGGGCCATACATGGGCCACAAGTGAAAACTGGCTGGAATCATATTGGGTGGCCCAGATGACTCTACTGGGCCTAATTCGGATAGGGCGTAACAGGCCTTGGGTTAGCAGGCTGTAAATGGGCTATATGCGAACAGGCCGTTAACATGCTTTACATGGGCTGGCCCGCCACCTTTTGACCAAGTCAAATGGGCCAGCCTTTTCACAGGAATGGGCCTCTGTTGGGCCGTGCCACGTGTCCACATATCATAGGCGCCTTCTGTCCAATGACTAGATGACATCGGTCCCAATGGTGAGCCGACATGTGCCTCCTCCAGCCAATGATGATTTTACACGTGGAAAATCCCCATTGGTTGGGGCTGTTAACGGGTTATCGGATCCAAAACCCGACCCGATAGCTTAACGGCGTTCCCTTATGGTGGATGCCATGTGTCGGTCACCCTTGACGAAAGCACTTCTGTGACGCGCGATTTATCGTCATGGAAGTGGACACTTCCAGGATGATAATTTTGGTAATGTCATGGAACACTTCTACGACAGCACATGTATGACTATCTTGATTCTGTCATAAATTTTTCATGGATGTACATGCATGACAAAAAACGTGACCTACTGTGACAAACACATATCATCAAGGAAGTGTATTTTTTTTGTAGTGATGGACGTCGGCGGAGGAGACAATTCAGAACAAACGGGGCACTGGACTGGCACCTCGTTATACGATATATACATGGTGGATACGCCCAAGGAGGACGGTGGCGATAATCCGGAGGACAAAACCCCCGGGCAAAAGCCAAAATGACGGCGCAGACGCCGCTCCAAGTCTAGCAACAGTAAAATTAGCGATTAGAGCGCCAGAAAGATCAACATCCCAGTCTACTCCGAAGGCAACAACGACCATATGGACCTAGCAATGGGGCAGGATGAGCCAGGTCACGCCGAACACAGCTCGGAGCAGACGCCCGATCACAATGATCTCGAGGGACAAATTCATCAAACCGCCCCAGGACAAGAGCATAGTCCGGATGACGATGCATTCATCATCCCGGAAACACGCTTAGAACGAGATAACCTCCACAGAAGGCTTATGGCCACTTCGAGAAGTCTAAAGAAGCAAAAGCAACGGCTAAAAGCCGCACAGGAAACGCTCAATCGCAGATGGAATAAAGTGCTAGACACTGAAGAAAAGTACGGCGACGATCGCCATACAAAGAGTTATCCAAAACGTAAGCTGCTGCCAGAATTCGACGACGAGGCCGTTCCACCAAAGAACAACACGGCCAGGAGGCCGGACAAACCACTTCATAACCGCAACAGAGCAGCTACTGACGCCGCAAACGATTTACTCGAGCTCCTGGATAAAAAAGCCGGCGCGACTAGGTCCATCTATGGATCTAAAGAACACACCCCAGCGCAGGACTATGGTCAGCAATACGATCACACCGATCAGATACCAGTTCGGAAACAACACTAGACACAACAACAACCGACGACATGCCACAGCACATCCAGATACAGAGGGGCTGCTCACCCCCTGTGCTTCACCAAAGAAGTACTGGACCATGAATTTCCATAGGGGTTTAAAGCTGTGAACATAGAGGCATACGACGGAATGACAGACCCACGGATCTGGATCGAGGATTTTATCCTGCATATACACATGGCTCGTGGGGACGACCTCCACTCCATCAAATACCTTCCCCTCAAGTTGAAGGGGCCAGCTCGACACTGGTTGAAAAGCCTCCCCGAAAATTCGATTGGAAGTTGGGAGGAACTCGAGGACACTTTCAGGGCCAATTTTCAAGGGACTTATGTCCGGCATCCGGATGCGGACGATTTAAGTCACATAATCCAACAGCCCGGAGAGTCCGCCCGCAAGCTTTGGAACAAATTCCTCACTAAGAAGAATCAAATTGTCGATTGTCCGGATGCCAAAGCCTTAGCGGCCTTCAAACACAGCATCCGGGACGAGTGGCTCGCCAGACACCTCGGCCAAGAAAAGCCGAGGACAATGGCAGCCTTAACAAGCCTTATGACCCGCTTTTGCGCGGGTGAAGATAGCTGGTTGGCCCGTAAAGGCACCAGCGACCCAAGCACATCCGAAATAAGGGAGGGCAACGGGAAGCCATGGCGCAATAAAAATAAACATCAAAACAAAGAAGAGAGCCCGGACAACACAACGGTCAATGCCGGATTCAGGGGCTCTCGACCCGGTCAACAAAAGAAGCCATTTAAAGGCAGCAAAGAGGGATCGTCGGGTCTGAACAAAATCCTGGATAGAGTGTGCCAAATTCATGGCGCCCCCGACAAACCTGCGAACCACACCCATAGATAATGTTGGGTATTCAAGCAGGCCGGCAAATTAAATGCCGAACACAAGGGGGAAACACCAAGTGAAGACGAGGATGAGCCTCGCTAGCCAAACACTGGGGGACAGAAGAAATTCCCACCAGAGGTAAAAAACAGTAAACATGATCCACGCGACTCACACACCCACGAGAAGCCGCGAATGCCCGCTCAGAGACGCATACGCTGTAGAGCCCGTCGCCCCCAAACTTAACCACTGGTCGGCCTGCCCGATCACCTTCGATCACAGAGACTACCCGACTAGTATGCGGCACGGAGAATCAGCTGCCTTGGTGCTCGACCCAATAATCAACGGATACCATCTCACTCGTTTCCTCATGGACCGCGGCAGTGGTCTTAATTTAATATACCAGGACACTGTCCGCAGGATGGGGATAGACCCATCCATAATCAGCCAAAGTAACACCACCTTTGAAAGGGTGATACCAGGCGTTGAAGCCTACGGCATGGGCTCCATCGTACAGGAGGTAACATTCGGTTCCCCCGGCAACTCCAGAAGCGAATAACTACTCTTCACCATCGCTCCTCTCCAAAGCGGCTATCACACATTACTTGGGAGAACGGCCTTCACCCTCTTCAACGCAGTACCGCATTACGCTTACCTTACACTTAAGATGACCGGTCCATGTGGCATCATCACTGTTAATGGAAACACAGAGCGCTCCTCACGCGCGGAGGAATACGCGACGGCTCTAGCAGCCGAAATCTAAGCGGCCTCCAATACCAGAAACCATGACTGGTCATTAAGACCACGGACACGGTTAGACGAGGCTGGCAGCCCGAGCTAGGGTGACATACATGCAATCCCATAGAGGACACCAGGGGCTATAGATATTTAATAAAGCCCCACCGTTGGCTTAACCTTATTAACAGGCCAATGTCTCACACTTTTACTATCCATCGCATGCTTACATTATACTCTTCTACATGAGTTGTTCTTTTTACATACACCATTCGTGCGATACCCTTCCAGGACAAGGCACAACGGAGACAAAGGCGCAGACGTGCAGCAGGGCCCTGCTCAAAGGTTTCCCTTTAGATTAAGCCCCTGTGTGAACCTTTTTATTATCTCTTGTTGTTTACAAATCCCATGGGTACTATATCCATAGAGGGTACTGCCGCTATTGGCATTTTGTCACGACAGACTAATGCACATACCTGGAAATACAGGGTTTATAATGAAAGGTAATTCTATAGCCCACTTTATGTTACAAAGTCCGAATACCTTCGGGAGTGTTCGGCGTCACGAGTTTGGCCTTATATGCATCAGCTCCGAATCATGTCTTTGAACAAATGTTGGGATTGCCCGGCTCCTGGGTTTGCCGCCTTACGTTCCGTTCTTATCGGCTAAGGCGGCCAAAGGAGAACTACTGCGATTGTGCCCTGGTTATTCCGGATGAGCACCTCAGTAGAGAAAGCCGAAAACTGACTGTCATGATACAGCGAGAGACAGTTCAACCACTCGAAGACTTATCGAAATCTTTAGGATTCCGTCGCATTAACGAAGGACCATTTTCTGGTCATGTACACGCGCCCGTATTCGGATGCACGCGAAGGTACCAGGGGCTATATAGTAGCCCCGCCGTCAAACTCTTATGGCTAAGTGAAAGTGTTACAGCTATATAGTCCGGTTGCCTAGTTCGACGTGCGATCACCTCCTTAATGGACCAAGACGTTGGATCAAGTGTGATTATGCATATTTTTCGCGAACACCCCCACATTGTATGCATGGGGGCTGGAGCCAATGACTGCTAACTTTCAGATTACACATATACATAAAAACGGCCGCACAGGAGGCACAATAATACTTTCGGGCAAAAAGTATAAATATAGCCTTGGAATCAAAATAACATTGTTTTTACAATAAACACGATCTGTCACTCGAACATGATATTCTTCGAGCACTGAGCCTCTATTAAACGAGTACCTTCGGTTACCTGCTCCAAGTAGTGCTCGGCCGGATCCTGGCCTCCCGCCGGATTTTGGGTCGCAACGATGGTGGCCTCCATATCTGTCCAATATGCTTTAACGCGGGCAAGAGCCATCCGTGCACCCTCTATACACGCCGACCTCCTCATGGCATCGATCTGTGATACGGCACCAAGGAATTGTTGCACTAAACCAAAATAACTGTCTGGCTTAGGTTCCTTCGGCCAAAGATGGTCTATTATGGCAGCATTGCAAGACCGGACAGCCTATGAAGCTCAGCCACATCAGCCATCTTCTCACTCAACGGCAATGGGCGCGTGGGAGCATTGAATTGCGACCAAAACAGCTTCTCCACTTCTTTATCACCTTCAACCTCGAAAAACTTGGCCGCATCAGCCGTACTCTTCGCCAAGTCCGCATACGCGTCTGCAGGACTTCAGCATTGATCCAGGGGAGCATACTTCGGATCTAAAAACTTCATCCGCAATAAGTAGGGGTTTCCAGCCGCGATTTCTCCGGCCTGTCAAAGCTCCTCCCGTGCATCCCTGCTTTCAGACCGCGTCTCCTTGGCCGCATCAAGTGCCTTCTTCAGGTCAGCCAAGTTCACCTGATTCTCCTTCTCAAGGAGTTCATACCGGTTGGCAGCATTTTTTAGCTCCACAACCATCTCGGCTATTTTGTCTTCGCTTCGGCGATGAGCAGCCTATTCGACTCTCAACTCTTCGGCCGCCTTTAGGGCAGCCGCATTTCTAGCACGATCTTGTTCCTTGGCCTTGGCAAGTTCCGCCCTCAGGGCTTCCACGGCAGCAGCACCATCAGCAGTCCAAGCATATCGCATTAATATTATGCTCCTCTCAATATTTCCTATACAACATAATAAGGAAAGCAGAGCACATACCTTGTGACTCGTTAAGCCACTCATTCACCAGCGTGATATCGGCATCAATAGCTCCAATCTGCCTCCTTGGTTCAACAACTTCAACGGACCGGTCGGCTGCCGGATCCTTGGGCACCTGCGCATATATACAGCGCAATCATTACTTACACAATATGATCCTCCATTTGCCGCCTAGGGCGGGCAACCAGAGTCTCAAGGGCTACTATCCATATGGAGCACACCTAGCGCGTGCGTCACAGCCAAAAATTATGTATTTCTTCATTACATACCTCAAAGCCTCTGAGCAGGCTCGTAAAGGCTTCATTCAATCCGCTTGTGGTGGAGGAAATCTTCCCGAGCACCATGCTCATTAATGAATGGTGCTCCTTCGAGAGAGCAGCTCGCTCCAGAAGGCCCGTCAGTGCGTCCGCCCGGACACCGAACTGTG